>NC_066582.1:475217639-475264159 GCF_024323335.1 Lathyrus oleraceus | reverse complement strand
ATTATAAATAATCAATGCATTCAGATAATTAGAAATGTTGATTTTAGGATTAAGTATTTAGAATGTTAGAACTAAGCTTGGAGACATTAGAGTTTTGGATTAAATTTCTAGAACCAGTTTTAGGATTATTTGTGGAAATATAAAAACTTGATTTTAGAATTAGTGAATTTGATTAGAAATTTGGGATTAATTTTAGAGCTAGAATATTAGAAATTAACAATTAGAATATTAGAATTAGATAATCTCTTGGATTTTTTAGAATCTTAAATCTAGCTTAGACTTTAATTGACTTTTGATTAGAATTTTGTAAATAGAAATTTAATTCAATATTACTCCCTAACTGTGAAATGACCGTTCTACCCCTAGGCTTAGAGATAATTCGATCTTGCATGCTCCCTTAATTTTAGGACATGTCATCTCTTGATTAAATGAGTTTCATGTGGAGTATCAGCTTCTGTTCTGGACTTTTCCCTCTGTGACCTAGGCTTCGACCTAGTGGTTTGGACTTATCATTTGAATTGTGATTGCAGGTTCAAGAATGCATCTCCATGAGTGATGATGCTCCTTCATTTGAGCTTAACCATTTGTTGTTGTTGGCTAACAATTGTGTGTTTGTAGGCCTTAATGGGGGATTCACTTGTGTTCATGGATCGCTCATTGTTGTGATTGGATTTGTATGTTTGTGTGATATTGACTGTTGATTGTTTGTTTGAATTGTGTACTGACTGGTTAGCTATTTACACAGGTACATTAAGTTGCTAATATTGCTTTGCTTTGCTTGCTAAGCAATTTGCACCGAGGTATGACGTTTCTGACTTCATGTAGTCTGGAGACCCGGCTGTTACCGGGCCGGGCAAATTGTCTGAAGTCCTCCTTAAGAGGCAATGCTTGTGTATGTTATATTTGTCCCAAGCAGGAAAAGTCCTCATTTGAGGCAATTGGTGGAAGGTAGGGATAAGCAATCTATCCCCCACTATTCTGTGAGTCTTCTCCTTGCTCCCATTACATGGTTGTAGCATTGAGATCCAAGCCCAAGATCTTGTACATTGTACAGTCGAGTCTATGTCCTGAGCGTAGAAGGGTCCCCCCATTCTGGACCCACGCTCCCTTGTCTGATGCTCTCTCTGACTTGAGATAGAAGCAATGAGGCACACCCCTCATCACCTTTCATCTAGCTTCACCTTAGCCCCTCAATGGCAAGGTTAAGAGCTAACCTGACCCCGATACAGAGGCTTGTTTGTTGAGGTTGATATGACCCTCGACTAAAGCCTAACCCTGATGTTTGAGCCCCCTTGTTGGTGTGTTTATTTCATGCTGTATATGTTTGTGTGGTGTGATTGTATCCCCTAGGTTTGCTAGACTCCGCGTAGTCTCGTTTGCATGACAATTAGGTAGCACGGTTCCTTCGTATAGGACTTCCTTTCTTGCTTGAGCTTTCCTAAAACACAAACAAACATTATCCCCTTTAAGGATACGTCAACTCCTTCTACTACAGGTGAGTAAGTCTCCAAAGGTCGAGCGTCCGGTAGATTGCGTAGTGACGTTATCCACCTAAAAAAACAAAACAACAGGAATAGTTTAGCCGAACTACGGCAACTCTGATTCTCATGTTCAGATGAGATACGTAGGCACGAGACGCGATGTCTTGCCGAGTTTGACTAACCACTAACACTAACTCTTTTCTCTCACCCCTGTGTGATTGAGATCTTTCTCTTCTCTCGCCCTCGTTGCGATTGAGACCTTCCCCTTCTCTTGCCCTAGTTGCAATCGAGACCCAAAAAACAAACAAAACCAACACCAACAAAACTAACCTTTCTTCTTGTTGCATGCTGTTGTGTGTTTTGGGTTCGGATGCTGACATAATTCCATCAATTGGTTGTCGGGCTCCATGTCTGCCCTTTCGAGTGCGTTTTGGGTTCGGATGCCGAGGGATAAGGCATCCTAATTGAGCCCCTCCTTTTAATCGGCAGAGATCATAATCCCATCAATTGGTTGTCGGGCTCCATGTTTGCCCTTTTGAGTGCGTTTTTGGTTCGGATGCTGATGTAAGTCCAGCGATTGGCATTCAGGCTCCACGTTTGCCTTTGCCTGTGTTGTTTGTGTGCGTGTTAGCCGAGCTACGAATGCTCTGATTCTCCTTCGTCCAAAGGAGATACGTATGCATAGGATGCGATATCCTAGCGAGCATGTGTCGTTTCCCCAGTCCGAACTACTTAGACTCTGATGTCTATGCTTGATAGACTAAGTAGGCCCAGGATGCGATATCCTGCCGAGTCAGTCTTGTCTGTTTTCTTGTGTCTCTTTCAGCCTGTATAGATGTGTGTGTGAGCAGTGTTTTAGCAACCAATTTCCTTCCTATTGTGCGTGGATCCCGTCGAGTACGACGGATGCGTAGGGGTGCTAATACCTTCCCTCCGCATAACCGACTCCCGATCCCATTCTCTTTGGTCGCGAGACCACGCTTTTCCAGGTTTACTCTGAGCGTTTCCTTTCCCTCTTTTGGGATAAATAACGCACGGTGGCGGCTCTGTTGTTCTTGTTTTCCCGCCGGTTTTTTTTCGCGTAATGCGACAATCTCCATACAAGAAAACAGTCTTCACATCCATTTGTTCCAGTTCTAGGTCGAATTGTGCCACCATGGCAAGCAACATTCAAATGGACATGTGATTTATAAAAGGAGAGAACACATTATTAAATTTGACACCTTCTTTCTAAGAGAAACCCCTTGTGACCAATCTTGCCTTGTATCTCTTCGACGTCACTTCTTTGATTCCTTCCTTAACTTTGAAAATCCAATTATAGCTGATTAATCTGGCTCCAACAGGTTTCTTGATTAGTTCTTGAGTGTGGTTATCATGAATATATTTCATCTCATCATCCATGGTCTTCATCCATTCTGTCTTATTTCGACTCCTCATAACTTCCTTATAGTCTCTAGGTTCTTCATCTAGAACCTCACTTGCAGAGATTAAGGCATAAGCTATGAGATCTGCATACCCAAGTCTTTGAGGTGGCTTGATGGATCTTCTCGGCTTATCTCTTGCCAACAGGTAGTCATCGATAGTTTCCTTAACTTCCTCAATATCTTCAGCATCTTGTGCTTCTTCTTTGGCTTGATCTAGGATACGCAATTCAGCATCGACATGCTCCACCTCAACATGAATCTCTTCATGTTTAGGCTCTTCTTCGAATATCTGTGCACTTCGATTAATGTCATCATATTTCTTGAAAGCCATCTCAACTTCATTGAAAATTACATCTTGACTGGTGATACACATCATGTGACATGGCTTTAGGCATTATAGCCTATAAGCTTTGACTCCTTCAGGGTATCCCATGAACATGCATCTCAAAGCTCTAGGTTCGACCTTGTCTTGCCTAATGCGAGCATAGGTTATGCAACTAAGTACTCTAAGTTTGTCGAGATCGGGTCGGTTTCTCGACCAAACTTCTTCAGGTGTTTTCATATCTAACAATGTTGAATGACATCTGTTTATCAGATATATTGTTGTCGAAACAGCCTCTACCCAAAACCCTTCTTTAACCCAACACTAGTCAACATGCATCTAACTTTTTCCAAAATGGTTCAATTAAACCTTTCATCCAAACCATTTTGTTGGTGAGTATCTGCAGTAGTTATGTGCCTTACAATACCAGAGGCTGCACGAAAATTGTCGATTGTCTCATTGCAAAATTCAAGGACATTGTCGGTTCTCAACCTCTTGACCTTTGTGCCAGTATAGTTTTCGACCAGAGCCTTCCAACTTTTGAAGTTCTCAAAACTTTCATCCTTAGTCTTCTGGATGAATACCCATAACTTTCTGGAATAATCATCAACTATGGATAAAAATACCTTGCTCCTGAATGTGATGGACACCTTGCAGGCCCTCAAAGATCAGTATGGGTGTAATAAAGGGATCCATATGTTCTTTGTTTTCCTTTATTGAGCTTCACTCTGCAAGATTTCCCAAGTACATAGAGTTCACAAAACTTCAGCTTTTCGACTTTTTCTTCACCAAGTAGATTTTGTTTCCTAAATTCGACCGGACCCCTTTCAATGACATGGCCCAATCTCATGTGTCAAATTTCTGTCTTCGACAAAGTTTTCGTGGAAGCAACATCTGTAGAGCCACCGACAACTTCATCTTAAAGGGTATACAAGCCTTGTTTCTTCATGCCTCTTAAGACTTCAATAGACTCATTCATGATTTTTAGAATAATTTTCTCTCCTTGTAAAATATATCATGTGTTGTCGGATTCACCAAGAGAAATCAAATTTCACTTCAAATCAGGTACATACCTGACTTCAGTCAACAATCTTATTGACTTATCATGGAGCTTGAATCTCACAGATCCAACACCTACAATCTTGCAAGATTTATTGTTTCCAAGAAATATAGATCCACCATCTTGATCACACGGTTCCTCAAACAAGTCTTTGTTTAGAGTCATGTGCCAAGTGCATCCTGAATTCATAATCCGCTCTTTACTTGAGTCGCCGCTTGAAACCACAAGAACATCAAATGAGCCGAAATCATCTTGAACAATGGATGTGTTGCCATTATCCTTACCTCTATGTTCTTTTAGGCGTTTCAGGGCACACTTTTCTTGTATGACCTTCCTACTTACAGTCATAACATTGAATACCAGATGCATAACCACTATAAGACTTCTGCTGACTTTTACCCTTCTTCTTGTCAAACTTGCCATCTCTCTTTGTAAATTCCGCCTTAACTGATAGACTTTCACCAATCAAAGATGGCTTATGCTTCTTTCGTTCATTCAAATCCTTAGAATACAAAAAAATCAAGGCTGATTGAACTTCTTCAAAGGTCAGAGACTCTCTTCCATATAAGAGAGTTTCTTTGAAGTGAGCATGTGATCTAGGAAAAATAAACAACATCAACAGTGTTTGATCTTCATCCTCGATCTTGACATCGATATTTTCAAGATCAAGAATCATCTTGTTGAACATATACAACTTCTCAGCCATAACTTTTTCTTCACTCATCTTGAATGAATACATAGTTTGCTTCAGGTAGAGGCGATTGACCAACAATTTGGTCATGTATAAACTTTCGAGTTTCTCCTATAACCCCGACATCATCGTCTCCTTCGAAACCTATCAAAAAACCTTATCACCAAGGCTCAATAAGATGGCGATGTGGGCTTTCTCTACCATAGTTGTTTCTTATTTGTATGTTAACGCATTATCCATGGCTTCGGCTCCCTTCAACGCTTCTAAATAGCCATGTTGAACTAGTAGGGCTTTCATCTTCAAGTGCCACATACCAAAATTGTTCACTCCGATGGACTTTTCAATGTCATACTTTGTTTATGGCATCTTCTCCATGCTCACCGCACCAATTTGTTGTGAAAAACGATGTCGGAATAACAAAGTATAATCGGTTCCTTGATCGACAAGAAATCCACAAGGGTAGAAAAGAGGGAAGAAAGAGGAACACAATGAAATAGTTTATTAACTGTTATTCTTTACTTTCTCTTGGGAACATGATTACAAGTGTTACAGTAGTAACAAATAACCTCTCTCACCCTAATTAAGATTGCATTATACAATGATGAGAAACTAGTATGCTATTTATAAGAAAACTAACACACTAAATTAACAGAGTTTTACACACATGCCCATTACACAAGCTAACTTAGAGAACAAGCTAACTTAAATAATTTGGCATAACAAACATGCCTAATTCGACATGCTAAAAATCCTAGCATACTTCGACTGCAACATGTGATCAGGCTTCGACGATATACTAATGATCCTTGTCGAATTGTCGAACCAAGAAACTACCTTTCGACCATACTAGAGTTCGATCCAATATCTCACAGATATACTTTTAATTTTAATGAAATATTAGATTAAGATTTGTGCAATGTGCGATTATAAGTTATTTGTTTTGTTAAATTTATGTATATATTATCAAACATTAATTATCCAAACGACTAAAAGTGTTTCAAATGTTAATTACTTCAATAACTTTTATAAGAAAAATAATTATTTTAATTTATAATAAATGGTACTGTAAAATATTTATATGATTTTATTGTTGAAATATGAGAGCTCATTAGAAAATATTATCTTTGTTCTTTATTATACTTATTATAATTATTATTATATAAAAAAAAGAGTAAATTATAAACTAAATTGTTTTTATATGTGAAAAAACAATAATCTTATTGTTTGTCTTTAGTTTATTTATCCGACATGATACGAAGAATGTAGCATTGAAATAATCTAAAATTATTTTATAGATATTATATTGAAATGATATTATAAAATTTCTATTTTTTTAATATTTATAATTAAAAAATAATTGCAAAGAATATATAATATATCTATAAATTTTATGAAAATAATATGTATCAAACTTAATAAGCAACTATTTTAGTTTTCATATCTTTTTAGTAGTTATCTTTGATTTAGATATTTAATTTTAAGTTGTTAAAGATGCGTGTTTATTTTTAATGCTAAATAAAATTAAAAATTTATTTGCAATTATTATCAAATAAAATTTATTTGGACGACATGATATGAAGAATGTAGCATTGAAATAATCTAAAATTATTTTATAGATATTATATTAAAAATATATTATAAAATTTTATTCTTTAATATTTATAATTAAAAATAATTGTAAGAAAAAAAATAATATCTATAAATTTTATGAAAATAATATATGTCAAACTTAATAAATAATTGTTTTGATTCTTATGTCTTTTTAGTAGTTATCTTTGATTTAGATATTTAATTTAAAATTGTTAAAGATGTGTATTTATTCTTAGTGTTAAATAAAACTAAAAGTTTATTTTCAATTACTATCAAATAAAACTTTATTAACTTTATAAAATTTATATTTATTTTGTCAAATTTTAGTTATCTACTTAATAAGGGATTGAAAATGGTAGTTACTATAGTAGCTTAATTGTTTTTTAAAATAGTTATTTTTAATTTAATTAATGAGATTGTAAAATTTTATCTGATTTTATTTTTGATATAAATTAAAATACGAGTGTTATTTTCTTAGACATTATTTTCAATATTTTTATTATAATTTCTATGGTCACTATAATAAAAAAAGTAAAATATAATTTATTTTGGAAAAACTTTATATTCTCAAAAGTGAGAAATCAAGAATCTTTTATTTGTCTTTAGTTTCTAATCCACTATTATATAAAAAATATAATATGAAAGTATACGGACATGATAAAAAATTGGAATTTTTTACAAAAATAACTCATTTTTTTAAGGGAATTTCCAAAATATCCCTGGTTTCAAAAAAAATCTCAAACTATCCCACTTTTAGGAAGAGATGCCAATCAATTGTTTTCCGGCAGTTGAACTAAACATATTTTCAGATTTTATGACATTAACTTTGCATGTTCAATGTACTGAGTTTTAAAAGCACAAAATACTTATGAGATTGAACATTTTATTTATTTGAATTTATAATTTTGTGAGGTTTTAGGGTGTTATGGTTCACTGAGAAAATCAAACCGAACCGATTTAAACTACAATAAAAGTTTACTCAAACTGAATCGATTCATTTCAATTTATTTAGAATTGAACCGAATCAAAATTATTAATTTGATATACCGTTTAGAAATTTCAAACCGTATCCAATCGTTAAAAGACAATTTTTATAAAACCAAACCAAAGAATCGAACCATTACATTATTTTTCAAATTTTTTGAAAAATAAAATTTAACTTATTTTTAATATTTTCATTTTCAGTTTTGGTTCAGTTCGATTTCAGTTTTGGTACGGTTTTAGAACTGTTTTATGTAATATGGTTCGGTTCACTAACCAAATATAACGATTCAGCTATTTAAGTTCAATTCGATTCAGTTCGCGGTTCAGTTCAGCTCATAGTTTTTTAAGGTGGTTCAATTAATATTAGTTGAGTTAAAGGTAATTAATAATTTAAGAAAAAATTCAAAATTCTGTAAATGTGTTTGTTAATTTTTTTTGTAATTATTATTACTTTATCTCAAAAATAAAATTAACACAAATATTTATTGAACAGTAAAATAAAAAATTTAATTTATAGACAATAACCAACAGAATAAATGTATTGATAAAATATACTTGATTATCTCTATAAAATGTATTGTGGACTAAAATAAAATACCTTCAAAATAAAAATTTATAGGAAAAAATCAAAAGTGTACTTCTTAAAAGAAATTGTGCTAGTATTTTAAAATTTTATGTTTAGAATGTATTAGAGTTAGAAGAGATTACTTAGGTTACTTACTGATGTTAGTAATGGTTAGTGCTTGTAAATAGGTTTTAGGTAGTAAAATTGTAAATATTTCTCAATTTATGATATTTTGATTTTTATTAATAAATAAAGAATATGAAGCTTTTTCTATAACCACTTAAATAATTAATAAACTGAATAAGTGATGCCACATGTCCCGTAGGGTCTACAGTTGAATTAATTAAACTTAAATTGGAAACTAGTTCAAACTATTGATTTGAAAAAAAATTATTTAAAAAAATTACAAAACTCTTTTTTTTAAATAAAAAATATCAAAAGATCTTTGTGTTTGATCTTATCTATCGATGATGAAACTGGTTTCTTCTGCAAATTGATTCATGCTCTTGGTTTTACAATTTATATAAATATTTTTTATTTGGTCGAAACCACAACAACGTTTTTTATATAAGAAACCACTATGTTTTTCTTACAATATAAGAATAATAGTCAATCTACACCCAAAACACAATATTTTTATTTACCGCAATTTTAGCATATTCAAATATGGAGAAAGCACATTGAACAATCAACCAATATAGATAGAGAACTTTTTAATGCATTCCAAATACTTCTTAGTCACTATGCAAAATTATTTAAATGCCCTTAATTTTTGGAGATGCATCTCTGAACGTACCTATTTCTGAATAAATGTTGAAATATTCCGGTGATACATTTCCGGAATAATTTCAAACATTCAATACAACCAACTCAGAAGCCATTTACATTTGAATAATGCCAGAGATGCATATCCGTGAGATATTTTGGAGATACATCTTCAGAATGTATCCGAACAAATATTTAATGCTATAAGTTGTTTATCTGTGTTCAGATGAAGTATAACACAAATAAAGATTGATAAGTCAACAACTTGTCACTATTAGAAAGATCTTAAGTCTCACATTGGTTGGAGATAGAGTATTGAAAGAGTTTATATAGAGTAACACTCATCACTTTACAAGTCAATTTTGTAAGAATGAGTTATATCAAACTCTAATATGATATTAGAACCTATCAATCAGACCATGGACCGCCCACCATTTATATCCACGCATCAAACTCAAATGAGCATTGGGCGCGAATGAGTGTATTAGGAAGATCTTAAATTCTACATTAGTTAGTGTTGGTGTAAGCCCTAGAGGTCAATACTTTTGGTACTTGTATCGAATTATTTATTAATAATAAAAAGTTTTTTCTTTATTATGTTTGTTTAATAAAATCCCTAAAATAGATAGTCCGTTTAATGTATCAAGTGTGACTTAATCATGAGATCCCATTAAACACAAGGATACTATTCTTAAAGTATTCGTAGTCGAGCTTTGTTGTGAAGTGGGATAACATTAAAATATTAAGACTATTATGTATATAGACTGATGATCACATCTCATGGATCATGGATAAGGAGTTATCAAATCTTAAACATAGGTATGAATATTAGGAGTAATATTTATATTGGATTGACCCGCTATGAGAATACCATATAGAATGTTATACAAAGTGTCATAAGTTATTCTCATGGTGATAGTGGTGTATACCATCCTTCGACCTGAAACCACTATGGACCCTCGATGTAGAGTCGAGTGCCTTATTGCTGATCAAATATTGTCCGTAACTAGATGACCATAAAGACAGTTGATGGGTACTCCACGAAGCATGCTGAGGGACATGAGTGACCTAGATGGAATTTGTCCATCCTGCGTAACAGGATAAATGTCTACGGACCCAATATTGAACTGGACAAGGATGACACAATCTATGCCTTATGTTCAATATAGACATAGGGGCAAATGGTAATTGTACACATAAGTATTATCACAAAAAGATTTGTCAAATCACATGACATTTTCGTGTCTTAGGTAGTAGTGATGTGTTGCTAGATACCGCTCACTGTTTATTATGTTAAATATGTGATTTAATATAATTACCAATATCGCGAAAACCTACAGGGTCACACACAAAAAGACGGATTGATGAGAGATAGAGTAAATAAGGAACACCGTAAGGTACAACGCACTTAAGTGAATTGTAAAACATCGTAAGGTACAGTGTACTTAAGTAGAATACAAAATATGGTAAGGTACCACACGCTTAAGTGATTTTGGCATATCATAAGATATGAGTCACATACACTTAAGTGGACTTTTTAGCTTGCAACCCACACAAGTGGTTCTATAAATAGAACCCTTGCGCAGTTAAAAAAAATTGTTTCTCTCTCACTTAAAGCCTTCATTCGTAGCAATTAGCACTGAGATTGAAAGAATCCGTTCGTATGGACTGAGTAGAGGCGTTGTTACCATTCAATATTCGTGATCACTCCTTAGATCTGCATCAAAGATTTCAATCGCCACAAGAGGTAACGATTCTATCACTGATTATGTACATTCGTAAGGATCACTAAAGGAGAAATTTTTTAATTTCCGTTGCGTTTTAGATCGCTATTATCCTTCAGTTAGATATTGAGCATTAAAAAAATTAGGTCAAACTCTAATAACTATAGCAAAATTTATTTCATAAAAAAAGAAATTAGTTCATTCCAAACTTATCTCATATGAGATTTTACAAAATGTTTACTCATAACAAAAAAAATCATATTCCATAAACGAACCATAAACATTACTTTCTAGATCCATTTTAAGTTAAATCATATTTTAAGTTAAAACTATTACAATATTAAATTAAATTAAACATAATTATTATAAAATAAATTTAAAAAAATATGTAAATCTCTTCTTCTTACACTTGATTAGTCTTAAGAAATATTATGGGATTGGAAAGGTTTTAACATCATTGACCGTAACTCTAAAAGAATGCTTCTTAGCAGGCACAAAAGATGGAAGCCTCCTTGTGTAGCCCATAGAATAGGTCTGGAAATGTATTTTCGAAGATATTCTGAAAACACATTTTTAAATTAAATTAAATTTATAAAATTAGGATGTGATTCAAAAACGAACGAGTGCATGTTATGTATTCAAATATGCATTTCTAGGTTATAAGGATATTTTTTTACTTTTCAAGAATTGCCCGCACATGACATTTAAAGTGGAACGTTAATTTTGAAGGGAAATGAAAAGAAATTATTTTGAAGAATCTTAATTTTGTTCAACAAAGGAAAATTATGAAAGTCAATGAAGAAGAATAAGAAGATAAAGTGGAATTGTTTGTTTGTTTTGTGTTAGATTGATGTTGTTAGTTTTGTATTCATTAAATAATTGATATAGTAATTTTTGTATAGTTTGATGAAAATGTATGATAATATGTTGTTATTGTCTAGTTGTTTTGTTGCTAATTATGTGTATTGTTGTTAATTATGTGTATGTCATTTGATATATTTTTCATTTTAATTACATATTAGATTAAAATATGTGCGATATGCGGTTTTAATTTTTTTTTTAAATTTATATGTATATTATCAAATACTAGTTATATGGACGACTAAAAGTGTTTTAAATACTAATTATTTTAATAACTTTTATAAGAAAAAAATTTATTTTAATTTGTAATGGATGACATTGTAAAATATTTATGTGATATTGTTATTGAAATATTGTTGGATCATGAAGAGGAGCATCAATATTGGGTCAAAAGTAATACCCAAGTGACAGGGACATTATATATTCACCCAAAATTTTAAGGTGATAGATGTGTGAGTTCTCCCACTTGTAAATGCCCAAGTATCCACATTTATAATCAATGTGGAACTTTAACTCATATTTGACTTATTATTCTTAACACCCTGCCTCAAGTGTGAGTCCATAATGCTCTTCATAAAGTAGAAACTATTTTATCCACATACAAATACACCTCTTCTTGTACATTTCGATTTCAACGAGCTCATGATACCAATTATTAGGTCATGAGGGGGAGCATCAATATTGAATCAGAGCAACACACAAGTGAGAAAAACACTACATATCCATCCAAAATCTTAAGATGATAGGTGTGTGGATTCTCCCACTTATAAATGTTCAAGTCTTTATATTTATAACTAATGTGGAACTCTACCTCACACTTGACTTATTATTCTTAACAAATATGAGAGTTCATTAGAAAACATTATCTTTATTTTTTTTATTATATTGACTATAATCATTATTATAAAAGATGAGCAAACTATAACTCAATTTTTTTATATGTGAAAAATCAATAATCATCGATCTTGTGCTTTTGAGGGTTCGACCAAGACTTCTTGCTCTGAGTCTTGTCTCCTTTGACTTTGAATTTGTGGAACCATCATGCTTATTCAAAACCTGAGTCTGCAGTGCTTGTATCGAATCTTGAACCTATTTCCTTACGACAATCCTAATCTAATGTGCCTCCAATGAACCAACCAAATCTTCCAGTTTCATAGTTTTAAGATTGTTGGATTCTTGAATAGCTACATTAACATTATCAAAGTGAGAGGTCAACGTACGCATTACCTTCTCAAATATCATCTTATCAATTAGGGTTTTACCACAATCCTTCATGAGATGGACGGGATTTTGCACCTTCGACACATAACCTTCAATCTTTTCATCTTCTCCCATCTACAACAATTCATATTGTCGTTGCAAAGTCTGCAATTTGACGACTTTGACTTTCTCACCTCCTTCATAGTACTTGACAAGAATATCCTAGGGCTTGTTCGCCGATTCAACATGAGAGATATTTTCGAAATTCTCTTAAACGACCATCGATTGAATGTAATACGCGACCTTGCAGTCTTTCTTCTTCGCCTCTTTGTGTGCGACTCTCTGAGCATCAATTGCATTCTCAGCAAGCTCAAGGACGCCATTAGTAACCACTTATTGGGTTTCATGAAAGCCGAACAAGGATTGCATCTGTTTTCTCCATCGAATCCAATTCTTTCCGTCAAGAATTGGAAGAGAACTCGGAATTCCGTTGGTGCCATTCATCTTTGCAGCAAACGCGATTAACAACCCACAATCCCAGAAACACGATCACTGACGCGTGATTCTTGAAAACACGATCAAGAATCTAACTGCAGTTCTAGATATCAATTTGTTAGTGCGTGAGACACTTTTAGTGAAGAGAGAAAGAGAGAGAGAATATGAAAATAAGAATTCTATTATTGAAGAATGTTTGTGTTACAAACTGATTTACATATGCATGTATTTATATATAAAGTTACTTGACTATTAAGTAACAAATATAACAAACTAAGTAACAAACTCTAAACTCTAATTAACATTGAGCTTGAGCCTCACACAACTTGGATTATATTATATCTCAACATTTATTGCACACCAAGTGTTTGACAAATTGTCATAGTCAGTTTTTATTTCTTAATTTCATTGGAAATTGATTATCGAATACTTTATTCACTTCATTACAAAATAAGGGTTACTCCCTCTACTTATAGATTTAGGTTAACTTGGACCTCAAGTCAAAGCCCAAAACTATAAAAGCCCAAAATAGCTAACACTACTAAAATAGGCATAAGTGATTCGACACTTTCTTACTCTGTCGAGCAACCTGCTTCGACACAAGGAGTTACAATTTAATACACCACCTAATTCATTGTGTCTAAGCTATCTACATTCATCATAGCTCTTAGTCTTCTGAACACTTCGACCTGTACTCCTTTCGTCATGATGTCTGCAATCTGATTCTCAGTTCTGCAGTGTTCCACATTCATCTTCCCATCTGCTACCTGCTCTCGAAGATAATGGAACCTCATCTCGATGTGCTTTCTTCGACCATGTGCTATCAGATTCTTCGCCAGATTGATAGCTGACATATTGTCGATCTTCATGGTAATTGCTCCATGACTCTTCGCTGTTATTTCTTCGACCAGATTCACCATCCATGTTGCTTGACATGCACAAAGAGAAGCAGATATCTATTCTGCTTCGCACGGCGATAATGCCACTACTGGCTCTTTTCTCGAACTCCAAGCAACTGGTGCACCACCTAGCATAAACACATAGCCAACTGTGGATTTTCGATCCTCAACATCACTACACTAACTTGAGTCAGTGTATTCCACTAATTTGCATTCTTTTCCTTCATCAGCTGCAGGAAACAAAATTCCATAGTCGAGAGTTCCTTTCAGATACCTTAGTATCCTCTTCGTCGCTGCTAGATGTGATATCTTTGGCTTCTACACGAACCTACTCACCATACCTACACTGTATGCTAAGCCAGGTCTTGTATGACAAAGGTATCGAAGTTACCCAATAAGTCTTTCGACAGTTGTAATCGGGGCTCAACTGGAGTCAAAGTTGGGTTGTAATCTTGCATCTCAAATCTCTTGAGAATTTCGCCTGCATACCTTCTTTGACGCATCATCAAACTTCTACCACTCTTGTAGAATTCGATGCCAAGGAAATATGAAATGTCACCCAAATCTGACATTTTGAATTCCTTGTTGAGATCACCTTTGAAGTCTTCGATCTCCTTCCTGCAGCTACCTGTTATCAACAGGTTATCGACATAGAGACATAGTATAAGCAATTCACTCTCGCTTCTTCTTACATATACTCCATGTTCAGATTTTCACTTTACAAATTCCTTCTCCCTTAGAAAATCATCTATCTTCTTGTTCCAAGCTCTTGGAGCTTGTTTAAGTCCGTACATGGCTTTATGCAGCCTGTACACCTTTCTTTCTTCGCCATGTTTCACAAACCCAGTTGGTTGTGCAACATAAACTTCTTCTTCTAAGAGGCCATTAAGGAATGCACATTTCACATCCATCTGACACATCTGCCAGTTGTTCATGTTTGCAAGACCAACAACCAACCTGATTGTTTTGATCCTAGCAACAAGTGCAAAAACTTCATCAAAGTTGATTCCTTCTTTCTGAAGAAAATCCTTTCGCCACAAGTCTCGCCTTGTGTCGAGTTACTTCTCCTTTGGGATTCAACTTCACCTTTTATACCCACTTCATATCGATTGCCTTCTTGTCTTGGGGCAATTCTACAAGTGACCAAGTGTTGTTGACTTTGATTGACTTCAGTTCTTCGTCCATTGCTTTCATCCACTTTGAATCTTTCAATGCCTTAGTTGCATTGACAGGTTCGACATCTGCGTAGAAAGCATAATATACCAGCTCACCTTCTTCATCGACCACATCATCTGATGTAATAACACATTATTGCAACCTTGGAGGCATGTGTCTTGTTCTTTGAGGTCTGCTTGGGCCTGCTTCACCTCTGACTTCTTCCTGTCGAACTTCACTTTTGACTTCACTAGCTGGTTCATCATAAATGATTCTCACTGAATCTTTCTTGACGTTCTCAATCAAATCCCACTCCTTAAGTTCATCTATGATCACATTCCTGTTGATCACCACTTGCTTATTCACTGGGTCGAACAACTTGTATCCTCCGGTCGAATGATATCCTATCAGGATCATCTGACTCAACTTGTCATCAAGTTTTCTTCTCAACTGATCTGACACATGTCTATGTGCTATAGATCCAAACACCCTCAGATGACTCAAGCTAGGCTTGACACCAGACCAACATTCTTCTGGCGTGATTCCTTCTAGCTTCTTCGTCGGACATCTGTTCAGGATATATGTCGCAGTCGACATAGCTTCTCCCCATAATTCTTTGGATAGATGTTTGCCTTTCAACATACTTCTAACCATATTCATAATGGTTCTATTCTTCCTTTCTGCGACTCCATTCTGCTGTGGAGTGTAGGGTGGCATCTCATCATGCACAATCCCTTCTTTCACACATAATGCATCAAAATCTTTTGACACATATTCTCCACCACCATCAGTTCTCAAAATCTCGATCTTTCGACCGCTCTGTCTTTCGACCATATATTTAAACTTGGCAAATACCTTGATCACTTCACTTTTCTTCTTGATCAGGTAAGACCACAGTTTTCGACTGAAATCATCTATGAATGTAACAAAGTATTTGTTACCTCCAATCGAATCCACCTGGAGAGGACCACATACATCAGAGTACATGACTTCAAGAATTGCCTTCGACCTTCTTCCTGCATCCTTATTGAAGTTGTTCTTATGCTGCTTCGCCTGCACGCATTCTTCACACACTTCGTTTGGAATGTCGATTTCGGGTAATCCTGAAACCATATTTCTTCTCTTTAAATATCTGATGTCTTTGAAATTGAGATGGCCAAGTCTATAATACCATATTCATTCATCTCTTCTGGCTGCTGTTACAGGGCACTTATGCTTCATCACATTTAGTTCAATCTTGAAGGTTCTATTCTGAGACATTGGAGCCTTCAAGATCAACCTTCCATTTGAGTTGAGAACTATCATCATCTTGTCTTCGATTGACACCTTGTAGTTATTTTTGACTAACTGCCCTATGTTGAGCAAACTACTCTTCATGTCTGGTATGTACAACACATTTGAAATTACTGATCTCTTGCCATCTTTCCTCATAATCAGAACACCACCAACACCTTCAGCTGCTAGAGTGTTATCATTTGCAAATTTCACCATGTTCTTCATTGAGGGCTTTATGTTGACAAACCAATCTTTTCTTCCACACATGTGTGATGAGAATCCTGAGTCCAAGTACCACTGGTCCTTGAATCTCTCTTCTTCTCTTGTTGTAACCATCAACAACGTCTCTTCTTCTTCATGTTTCTCCAGCTTTGCATAAGTTTCTTGATTCTTCTACTTTTCAAGACAATCACTAGAATAGTGACCATACTTCTGACAGTTGTAACACTGAATGTGACTCTTGTCTGGCTTTTGACCACCACTTCTTCCTCTACCTGCAACACCACTTTTTGGTTGCCTTGGTTCCAGGGTTTTCTCTGATTCAACTAGTTTCCTTCTTGCTGATTTCAACCAGTCGAATTGTTGTAACCTCCTATGCCTTTGTTGTCATTCCAACTTCCTTTGCCTTTTCTTTCTTTTATTGATTGAGCCTGCAAAGCCATATCACTCTTCGACTTTCCTGCAGCTCTTTCAGCCATTCTTTGCTCATGAGATTCAAGCGTCCCTTGAAGCTCTTCCTTTGTCAATTTTGACAACTCTTTCGACTCTTCTATGGCTACTACCACGTGGTCGAACTTTGGAGCCAACGACCTCAAGATATTTCCAACAACAGATCTTGATGTTAACACTTCTCCACATGCCTTGATTTGATTCACCAGTTTCGTAACCTTGGTGAAAAAATCAGTTATGCTTTCATTGTCTTCCATCTGAAGCAATTCATACGTTCTTTTGTGAGTTTGTAACCTCACCTCTTTCACCTTCTCTGCGCCTCCAAACGATTTCTCCAGAATTCCCCATGCTTCTTTCGCTAACTCTGCATCACTAACCTTTTCAAAGTTATCTACATCAACACATTGATAGATTATAAAGAGAGCTTTATCATCTTTCTTCTTTAATTCTTTATGTGCAACCTTTTCTTGATCCATCGCGGCTTCTGCAAGCGTTGTTATGCCTTCCTTCACAAGATACCAAAGATCTTGATAACAAAACACAACATTTATCTGCTTGCACCAATTCTCATAATTGTTGTTCTTGAGAATCAGAAGATTTGCTGGAAAATGCCCGTTTGGATGATTCGTTGCCATGGTGATTTTCTTCCCACGAATCGATTAAACCGGAGCTCCTGATACCAGATGTTGGAAATCCCTCAAAATCTATGGAGAATTTCAATCAACCTTGATGAACAATATTGTTATTATCCACACAATAGCAATGAAAAAAGAAGAACAATGGAGAAAGAAAGAGTGTAAAGAACGATGAAGGAGAAAAGTAATAAAATTCTGCAGAGTTTCTCTCTGTCCACAAACTGTGGAAAACTTCTTATTCACTTTGCAACTGCAAAATACTGTGAATACAATGTTATGAATAATCTATTCACTTCATTACAAAAATAAGGGTTACTCCCTCTATTTATAGATTTAGGTTAACTTGGACCTCAAGCCAAAGCTAAAAACTATAAAAGCCCAAAATAGCTAACACTACTAAAATAGACATAAGTGGTTCGACACTTCCTTACTCTGTCGAGCAACCTGTTTCGACACAAGGAATTACAATTCAACCAGTGATAATCATGCTAATGTTTTATAAACATTTTTTACTTTACAAGTGCACGTGAATTGGATTTATCTATTTTTTAAAAGAATTGAATTTGTGTTTGTTTGTGTTAATTTTCTGATTTGGATTCACCACATTAACTTCAAAATTACCACACTCTAAAAAAACCTTTTTAAATAAAAAAGAAAATAAGAAAAAATACATACATTTTGGAAGGACCAGTTCAATATCCATGATAACAATATAAAAGAAAATAAAAAATGGTCTACATAAAAATCTAATTAAAAAATTCTCCGAGTAAAACTGTTTAAAGACAAAAAGAATGCATTGCATTGTGATAAAATTACATGGTGTGGATTCTTCGAATAAAGTAGTAAATTAAGAGAGAAACATAATAAAAGATGAATTTGGTAGAGAAAATGGTAGAAGTAAATGTGGCACAACTAAAAAAAGATCGATAAGTCAACAACTTGTCATTATTAAAAAGATCTTAAATTTTAGATTGATCGGAGATACAACATTGAAAGAGTTTATATAAAGTGACACTCCTCACTTTACAAGTCAGTTTTGTAAGAATGAGTTAAATTAAATTTTAATATGGTATTAAAGCCTATCGATCAGACAATGGACATTGTCGGATCAAAATGAGCATTTATATCCACGCGTCAAACCAAAATGAACATTGGGTGCAAGAGAGTGTACTAGGAAGATTTTAAATTTCATATTGATTGAAGATAAAACATTAAAAAAATTTATATAAAGTGACACTCCTCGTCTTGTAAGGATGAATTAATAATTATAGAAAAATTTATTTCATAAAGAAAGTTCAAACTTATCTCAAATGAGATTTTAGAAAATATTTATTCATAGTAAAAAAATTCATATTCTTAAACAAACCATAAACATTACTTTCTAGATCCATCTTAAGTTAAATCATATTTTAAATTAAAACGATATCAAATTAAACTAAACAGAATTATTATAAATAAATTAAAATAAAACATGTAATTCTCTTCTTCTTACTCTTGATTGGTCTTGATCACTATAAAAAACAAAATATAACTTCATACAAATTAGGGAGCACAACACAATAGTATTAAGTTTTTAATACTAATACAATTTGAATTAGTCTATTATGATAAGTCATCTTTCAATTATTTTCTAAAAGACTCATATTATAATAATCCTTTAAAGTAAATTTTTTATAAACTCATAATATTGTTCATTCTTATTTTTTTTGAAAAAGTCATTCATCCATTCGTGAAAGTCTTCTTCTTCATTGTTGGGTGGATTTAAGGTTATCCCGTGAATACTTCTTGTTTTCTTCTTTTTATTTGTAATATTTTGATGAAGAAAGAATTTTTGAGCATGACTAGCAATTTGAATGTGAGTTTTTGACACTACAAAATGTCTTGAAATTTCTTTCCAGTATCCCCTTCCATATTTTTGAAGTCCCGCAAGAAATAACCTAAAACATAAAAATAATGTGAATTCAAATAAGTAAATTGAGAAGAAAAATAAAATAATAATTTTTTTCATGAATCCAAAATAATACAAATGAATTAATCAAATTAAATCAAACTAATTACTCATAGTTGTTTTTCATTAAGAAAAAGAAACACGTTCCAAGTAAACATAGAAATAATCATGGATTTTATTAAGAAATTATATTCAAGACAAAAATGTAATAATTATTTCGAAATAAAATCAAATGCGACTTAATTCTCCTCCTCCAACAAAATTACATATATTAAAAAGAGTGAGCATATTGTTAGGGTTTTAAAAAAAGATAGATATAAAAGTCGAATGTATTACCTATGTTCATCTTTGGTCCAATGCTTAATTTTCTTAGTGACACTTTTAGAAGAAAATTGATTCATTTTTCTTCTTTTGTTACTTATAAGCTGTTGCATTAGAGGGGCTTTACTTATATAGGTTGATTTGACTAAATATTCTCTTACAGTTTCTCTTTTATGCGGAAAAAAAACTCATATATTTCAACCTTTTTTTGAAATGTTTAGCCCTATTTATTTTCATATTTGAATATTTTTTATCATATCTTGTTAGATAATCAATAATTCTATCGACATGCCATTATTTCAGGAATAGATATAGATATAGATATATTTAACTTTTTTTTTTGTGATAAAAAGAAATTTTAAAAATGAAATTTAATCTGATAAAATTGGATTTAAATATATTTCTATTATAAAATAATTTCTTACATAAATCTCATAATCACAAAAAAAAAAAATACACACACATATATATATATATATATATATTAACACCAATAATTTTTTTTGTGTGTTACATTTTATTACTTTCGTTAACTTGAGTTTAATTTTGAACTAAGGGCGCATTTTTATATGGGTTGATATTGAATAAACATTGTCTAACAGCTTTTTCTTTTTAAAAATAAAACTTCTAACGCTATCAAATAAATATTATTGTGCTTTCAGATTTTAGGCTAAAATATGTGTATACTAATGATTTAGTGCAGCGGTTATTTGTCTAAGGCTATTGGTTCGATGCAACCAATTCCTTATCACTAATCAAAGCTACTCCACCAACACTTTGGAATTTCTTTATTCAAATTACACAATTTATTTAAAATTAGGGAAAATGAGATATGTAATTACATAGTTAATCAATCAATATCACATATTTCATTGCATCAGACTACAATTTTTGAATAATAATATATGATTGAGTGATGAATTTTTATTAAATAATAATTTAAAGTTATTTTAGACTCTCAATTGCATTTCCATTAAACTCTTAAAATTATAGTTATAATTTAATTAATGATAATTCCTTTTACTTATTATATTTAATTTATTTCATAGATGAATAATTCATTTGACTTTACATATTTATCAATATTTTACCTTTTTCAATATAAATATTAAGCTTATATCTAAAGTTACTTTTATTTTAATTAATATAGTATTAAATAATATTTTCACATAGACACATTAGTTTATAAATATTATAGTTAAATTCGAACCCTCCAAAATATTTATTTATAAAGTTTTAGGTATAATCTAAGAGGTTTGATCTAAAAGATTATAGACTCATCCAAACAATTGAGAAAGACACCACATATTTATCTAAAATCTTAAGATGATAAGTATATGAATCATCTTATTTATAAAGTGCTCAATTTATATTTTTCTAAGTAATGTGAGACTTAAAACTCATTCTTGTTTTTTAACACAATCCACAATTATTTCTCAACAAATTTTACATGTTATTATTTTTTAATCAAACATTATTTTTTAATCAAAAGATTCTATAATATTATTTGTAGTTTCATCTATTATTTTTTAAAATAAAATATATATTAAATTTTAGTGAATTAAAAAGTTAAGAAGTTTATTATTAATTTAAGTGATAGTAAATTAAGTATTATGATATTTGGAAGGGTGTGAAAAATTATTTGGTTTCCATATTAAGTATGTATGATATTTGGAAGGTTGTGCCAATTTCTTGTGTCTTTTCTCTTAGAGCTTGTTATTAAACCTTGATGTGTGGACCTTCTCAGTGACTTATAAGTGTTGGAATTATTTGGGATCAATACGAAGGAATCTTTTTTATTTTGTGATGTATCTTTTACAAGGTGTGTTACTCGTAAAAGGAAAGACCTCAAAAGTAAAATTATTCCCTCGCGTTAACCTTTCAAATAACTCTAATAGTTATATCATGAGCCTTTGGTTTGAGTGAAGAGACCGACTCACTTGTATCAAAAGTATTCTCGCATGGTCGTGGGTAGAGTGTCCCATTGAAAAGTGTCAACAACGATATAAGTGTATGTGGATGAAAGAACTTTCAATTGATGAGGGATATTGTGGATAAACTCACACTTGAGAGTGAGTGTTGAGAATAACAAGTGTGAGTAGTGTGATAAAGTCTTACATTGATTAACCAATATGAAGACTTGAACATTTATAAGTAGAATAACTCACACGCCTATCACCTTAAGATTTTGAGTAAATATATAATGTGTTTTTCACAAAGTGTGTTGCTAATTAAATAAAAGACCCTACAAATAAAAATACTCACTCGTGTTGACCTCCTGATAATCCCAACAATAAAAGTTATAATTTTTTCATGATAATCATATTTTTCAATTACATTATAAAATCAATGTGGAATTTAGAATGAGAGATCACAATAAGTGTTAAAGCCTTTATTAAATAATCCATACATTATTTTCTTTTAACAAAAATAAAGTTTAGTTAGAAAAAGAGAGTTTTAAATTTTATCCTAAAATATGGAGATCCTCAAAATTGTTTTTCAAATTTTGCAACATTAGTTGCCCTTCAAAGTACAATGAAACTTTCACACAAACACTTACTTAAGTGTTGGTGTCTATGAAAGCTTGGAGTTTGAAAAGGGTTTTTTTTTATACTATCATATGTGGTGGAATAATACTTTATCAAAATTCAAAAATATATTTTAAAATTTGGAGATATATCTTTAGGCGCATTTCATGCACACACATTTTATTCATTTTTGAACCACTCCTCAATTTTATAACTAAATTTAATTCGAAAATGCATTTCTGAAAAGTTTCCAAAAATACATTTCCAAAACCTATAACTTATAGGTGAAATAATTTTTAGGAAATCTTGAATATTTATTTTAAGCTATAAATGGAAAACACCTTGCTGCTCCCAGATCCTTCATATCAAACTCCTTATTGAGTTCAACCTTCAACTTTATTACATCCTTGACATTGTTGCTTGCTATGAGAATATCATCCATATAAAACAACAAAATAACAAATGAATTTCCATATAGAAATCTGAAGTAAACACAGTGGTCGAATTGACTTCTAATGAAACGTATGTGTGCCATGAACTTGTCGAATCTCATATTCCATTATCGAGGAGATTGTTTCAGTCCATATAAATATTTCTTCTGCATGCACACATAATTTTCCTTTTCCTTTTCTGCATACCCTTCAGGTTGCCTCATCAGGATTGTTTCATCTAGATCTCCATACAAGAAAACAGTCTTCACATCCATTTGTTCCAGTTCTAGGTCGAATTGTGCCACCATGGCAAGCAACATTCAAATGGACATGTGATTTATAAAAGGAGAGAACACATTATTAAATTTGACACCTTCTTTCTAAGAGAAACCCCTTGTGACCAATCTTGCCTTGTATCTCTTCGACGTCACTTCTTTGATTCCTTCCTTAACTTTGAAAATCCAATTATAGCTGATTAATCTGGCTCCAACAGGTTTCTTGATTAGTTCTTGAGTGTGGTTATCATGAATATATTTCATCTCATCATCCATGGTCTTCATCCATTCTGTCTTATTTCGACTCCTCATAACTTCCTTATAGTCTCTAGGTTCTTCATCTAGAACCTCACTTGCAGAGATTAAGGCATAAGCTATGAGATCTGCATACCCAAGTCTTTGAGGTGGCTTGATGGATCTTCTCGGCTTATCTCTTGCCAACAGGTAGTCATCGATAGTTTCCTTAACTTCCTCAATATCTTCAGCATCTTGTGCTTCTTCTTTGGCTTGATCTAGGATACGCAATTCAGCATCGACATGCTCCACCTCAACATGAATCTCTTCATGTTTAGGCTCTTCTTCGAATATCTGTGCACTTCGATTAATGTCATCATCTTTCTTGAAAGCCATCTCAACTTCATTGAAAATTACATCTTGACTGGTGATACACATCATGTGACATGGCTTTAGGCATTATAGCCTATAAGCTTTGACTCCTTCAGGGTATCCCATGAACATGCATCTCAAAGCTCTAGGTTCGACCTTGTCTTGCCTAATGCGAGCATAGGTTATGCAACTAAGTACTCTAAGTTTGTCGAGATCGGGTCGGTTTCTCGACCAAACTTCTTCAGGTGTTTTCATATCTAACAATGTTGAATGACATCTGTTTATCAGATATATTGTTGTCGAAACAGCCTCTACCCAAAACCCTTCTTTAACCCAACACTAGTCAACATGCATCTAACTTTTTCCAAAATGGTTCAATTAAACCTTTCATCCAAACCATTTTGTTGGTGAGTATCTGCAGTAGTTATGTGCCTTACAATACCAGAGGCTGCACGAAAATTGTCGATTGTCTCATTGCAAAATTCAAGGACATTGTCGGTTCTCAACCTCTTGACCTTTGTGCCAGTATGGTTTTCGACCAGAGCCTTCCAACTTTTGAAGTTCTCAAAACTTTCATCCTTAGTCTTCTGGATGAATACCCATAACTTTCTGGAATAATCATCAACTATGGATAAAAAATACCTTGCTCCTGAATGTGATGGACACCTTGCAGGCCCTCAAAGATCAGTATGGGTGTAATAAAGGGATCCATATGTTCTTTGTTTTCCTTTATTGAGCTTCACTCTGCAAGATTTCCCAAGTACATAGAGTTCACAAAACTTCAGCTTTTCGACTTTTTCTTCACCAAGTAGATTTTGTTTCCTAAATTCGACCGGACCCCTTTCAATGACATGGCCCAATCTCATGTGTCAAATTTCTGTCTTCGACAAAGTTTTCGTGGAAGCAACATCTGTAGAGCCACCGACAACTTCATCTTAAAGGGTATACAAGCCTTGTTTCTTCATGCCTCTTAAGACTTCAATAGACTCATTCATGACTTTTAGAATAATTTTCTCTCCTTGTAAAATATATCATGTGTTGTCGGATTCACCAAGAGAAATCAAATTTCACTTCAAATCAGGTACATACCTGACTTCAGTCAACAATCTTATTGACTTATCATGGAGCTTGAATCTCACAGATCCAACACCTACAATCTTGCAAGATTTATTGTTTCCAAGAAATATAGATCCACCATCTTGATCACACGGTTCCTCAAACAAGTCTTTGTTTAGAGTCATGTGCCAAGTGCATCCTGAATTCATAATCCGCTCTTTACTTGAGTCGCCGCTTGAAACCACAAGAACATCAAATGAGCCGAAATCATCTTGAACAATGGATGTGTTGCCATTATCCTTACCTCTATGTTCTTTTAGGCGTTTCAGGGCACACTTTTCTTGTATGACCTTCCTACTTACAGTCATAACATTGAATACCAGATGCATAACCACTATAAGACTTCTGCTGACTTTTACCCTTCTTCTTGTCAAACTTGCCATCTCTCTTTGTAAATTCCGCCTTAACTGATAGACTTTCACCAATCAAAGATGGCTTATGCTTCTTTCGTTCATTCAAATCCTTAGAATACAAGGCTGATTGAACTTCTTCAAAGGTCAGAGACTCTCTTCCATATAAGAGAGTTTCTTTGAAGTGAGCATGTGATCTAGGAAAAATAAACAACATCAACAGTGTTTGATCTTCATCCTCGATCTTGACATCGATATTTTCAAGATCAAGAATCATCTTGTTGAACATATACAACTTCTCAGCCATAACTTTTTCTTCACTCATCTTGAATGAATACATAGTTTGCTTCAGGTAGAGGCGATTGACCAACAATTTGGTCATGTATAAACTTTCGAGTTTCTCCTATAACCCCGACATCATCGTCTCCTTCGAAACCTATCAAAAAACCTTATCACCAAGGCTCAATAAGATGGCGATGTGGGCTTTCTCTACCATAGTTGTTTCTTATTTGTATGTTAACGCATTATCCATGGCTTCGGCTCCCTTCAACGCTTCTAAATAGCCATGTTGAACTAGTAGGGCTTTCATCTTCAAGTGCCACATACCAAAATTGTTCACTCCGGTGGACTTTTCAATGTCATACTTTGTTGATGGCATCTTCTCCATGCTCACCGCACCAATTTGTTGTGAAAAACGATGTCGGAATAACAAAGTATAATCGGTTCCTTGATCGACAAGAAATCCACAAGGGTAGAAAAGAGGGAAGAAAGAGGAACACAATGAAATAGTTTATTAACTGTTATTCTTTACTTTCTCTTGGGAACATGATTACAAGTGTTACAGAGTAACAAATAACCTCTCTCACCCTAATTAAGATTGCATTATACAATGATGAGAAACTAGTATGCTATTTATAAGAAAACTAACACACTAAATTAACAGAGTTTTACACACATGCCCATTACACAAGCTAACTTAGAGAACAAGCTAACTTAAATAATTTGGCATAACAAACATGCCTAATTCGACATGCTAAAAATCCTAGCATACTTCGACTGCAACATGTGATCAGGCTTCGACGATATACTAATGATCCTTGTCGAATTGTCGAACCAAGAAACTACCTTTCGACCATACTAGAGTTCGATCCAATATCTCACAGATATACTTTTAATTTTAATGAAATATTAGATTAAGATTTGTGCAATGTGCGATTATAAGTTATTTGTTTTGTTAAATTTATGTATATATTATCAAACATTAATTATCCAAACGACTAAAAGTGTTTCAAATGTTAATTAATTCAATAACTTTTATAAGAAAAATAATTATTTTAATTTATAATAAATGGTACTGTAAAATATTTATATGATTTTATTGTTGAAATATGAGAGCTCATTAGAAAATATTATCTTTGTTCTTTATTATACTTATTATAATTATTATTATATAAAAAAAAAGATTAAATTATGAACTAAATTGTTTTTATATGTGAAAAAACAATAATCTTATTGTTTGTCTTTAGTTTATTTATCCGACATGATACGAAGAATGTAGCATTGAAATAATCTAAAATTATTTTATAGATATTATATTGAAATGATATTATAAAATTTCTATTTTTTTAATATTTATAATTAAAAAATAATTGCAAAGAATATATAATATATCTATAAATTTTATGAAAATAATATGTATCAAACTTAATAAGCAACTATTTTAGTTTTCATATCTTTTTAGTAGTTATCTTTGATTTAGATATTTAATTTTAAGTTGTTAAAGATGCGTGTTTATTTTTAATGCTAAATAAAATTAAAAATTTATTTGCAATTATTATCAAATAAAATTTTATTTGGACGACATGATATGAAGAATGTAGCATTGAAATAATCTAAAATTATTTTATAGATATTATATAAAAATATATTATAAAATTTTATTCTTTAATATTTATAATTAAAAATAATTGTAAGAAAAATAAAATAATATCTATAAATTTTATGAAAATAATATATGTCAAACTTAATAAATAATTGTTTTGATTCTTATGTCTTTTTAGTAGTTATCTTTGATTTAGATATTTAATTTAAAATTGTTAAAGATGTGTATTTATTCTTAGTGTTAAATAAAACTAAAAGTTTATTTTCAATTACTATCAAATAAAACTTTATTAACTTTATAAAATTTATATTTATTTTGTCAAATTTTAGTTATCTACTTAATAAGGGATTGAAAATGGTAGTTACTATAGTAGCTTAATTGTTTTTTAAAATAGTTATTTTTAATTTAATTAATGAGATTGTAAAATTTTATCTGATTTTATTTTTGATATAAATTAAAATACGAGTGTTATTTTCTTAGACATTATTTTCAATATTTTTATTATAATTTCTATGGTCACTATAATAAAAAAAGTAAAATATAATTTATTTTGGAAAAACTTTATATTCTCAAAAGTGAGAAATCAAGAATCTTTTATTTGTCTTTAGTTTCTAATCCACTATTATATAAAAAATATAATATGAAAGTATACGGACATGATAAAAAATTGGAATTTTTTACAAAAATAACTCATTTTTTTAAGGGAATTTCCAAAATATCTCTGGTTTCAAAAAAAATCTCAAACTACCCCACTTTTAGGAAGAGATGCCAATCAATTGTTTTCCGGCAGTTGAACTAAACATATTTTCAGATTTTATGACATTAACTTTGCATGTTCAATGTACTGAGTTTTAAAAGCACAAAATACTTATGAGATTGAACATTTTATTTATTTGAATTTATAATTTTGTGAGGTTTTAGGGTGTTATGGTTCACTGAGAAAATCAAACCGAACCGATTTAAACTACAATAAAAGTTTACTCAAACTGAATCGATTCATTTCAATTTATTTAGAATTGAACCGAATCAAAATTATTAATTTGATATACCGTTTAGAAATTTCAAACCGTATCCAATCGTTAAAAGACAATTTTTATAAAACCAAACCAAAGAATCGAACCATTACATTATTTTTCAAATTTTTTGAAAAATAAAATTTAACTTATTTTTAATATTTTCATTTTCAGTTTTGGTTCAGTTCGATTTCAGTTTTGGTACGGTTTTAGAACTGTTTTATGTAATATGGTTCGGTTCACTAACCAAATATAACGATTCAGCTATTTTAAGTTCAATTCGATTCAGTTCGCGGTTCAGTTCAGCTCATAGTTTTTTTAAGGTGGTTCAATTAATATTAGTTGAGTTAAAGGTAATTAATAATTTAAGAAAAAATTCAAAATTCTGTAAATGTGTTTGTTAATTTTTTTTGTAATTATTATTACTTTATCTCAAAAATAAAATTAACACAAATATTTATTGAACAGTAAAATAAAAAATTTAATTTATAGACAATAACCAACAGAATAAATGTATTGATAAAATATACTTGATTATCTCTATAAAATGTATTGTGGACTAAAATAAAATACCTTCAAAATAAAAATTTATAGGAAAAAATCAAAAGTGTACTTCTTAAAAGAAATTGTGCTAGTATTTTAAAATTTTATGTTTAGAATGTATTAGAGTTAGAAGAGATTACTTAGGTTACTTACTGATGTTAGTTAATGGTTAGTGCTTGTAAATAGGTTTTAGGTAGTAAAATTGTAAATATTTCTCAATTTATGATATTTTGATTTTTATTAATAAATAAAGAATATGAAGCTTTTTCTATAACCACTTAAATAATTAATAAACTGAATAAACAGTTGAATTAATTAAACTTAAATTGGAAACTAGTTCAAACTATTGATTTGAAAAAAAATTATTTAAAAAAATTACAAAACTCTTTTTTTTAAATAAAAAAATATCAAAAGATCTTTGTGTTTGATCTTATCTATCGATGATGAAACTGGTTTCTTCTGCAAATTGATTCATGCTCTTGGTTTTACAATTTATATAAATATTTTTTATTTGGTCGAAACCACAACAACGTTTTTAATGCATTCCAAATACTTCTTAGTCACTATGCAAAATTATTTAAATGCCCTTAATTTTTGGAGATGCATCTCTGAACGTACCTATTTCTGAATAAATGTTGAAATATTCCGGAGATACATTTCCGGAATAATTTCAAACATTCAATACAACCAACTCAGAAGCCATTTACATTTGAATAATGCCAGAGATGCATATCCGTGAGATATTTTGGAGATACATCTTCAGAATGTATCCGAACAAATATTTAATGCTATAAGTTGTTTATCTGTGTTCAGATGAAGTATAACACAAATAAAGATTGATAAGTCAACAACTTGTCACTATTAGAAAGATCTTAAGTCTCACATTGGTTGGAGATAGAGTATTGAAAGAGTTTATATAGAGTAACACTCATCACTTTACAAGTCAATTTTGTAAGAATGAGTTATATCAAACTCTAATATGATATTAGAACCTATCAATCAGACCATGGACCGCCCACCATTTATATCCACGCATCAAACTCAAATGAGCATTGGGCGCGAATGAGTGTATTAGGAAGATCTTAAATTCTACATTAGTTAGTGTTGGTGTAAGCCCTAGAGGTCAATACTTTTGGTACTTGTATCGAATTATTTATTAATAATAAAAAGTTTTTTCTTTATTATGTTTGTTTAATAAAATCCCTAAAATAGATAGTCCGTTTAATGTATCAAGTGTGACTTAATCATGAGATCCCATTAAACACAAGGATACTATTCTTAAAGTATTCGTAGTCGAGCTTTGTTGTGAAGTGGGATAACATTAAAATATTAAGACTATTATGTATATAGACTGATGATCACATCTCATGGATCATGGATAAGGAGTTATCAAATCTTAAACATAGGTATGAATATTAGGAGTAATATTTATATTGGATTGACCCGCTATGAGAATACCATATAGAATGTTATACAAAGTGTCATAAGTTATTCTCATGGTGATAGTGGTGTATACCATCCTTCGACCTGAAACCACTATGGACCCTCGATGTAGAGTCGAGTGCCTTATTGCTGATCAAATATTGTCCGTAACTAGATGACCATAAAGACAGTTGATGGGTACTCCACGAAGCATGCTGAGGGACATGAGTGACCTAGATGGAATTTGTCCATCCTGCGTAACAGGATAAATGTCTACGGACCCAATATTGAACTGGACAAGGATGACACAATCTATGCCTTATGTTCAATATAGACATAGGGGCAAATGGTAATTGTACACATAAGTATTATCACAAAAGATTTGTCAAATCACATGACATTTTCGTGTCTTAGGTAGTAGTGATGTGTTGCTAGATACCGCTCACTGTTTATTATGTTAAATATGTGATTTAATATAATTACCAATATCGCGAAAACCTACAGGGTCACACACAAAAAGACGGATTGATGAGAGATAGAGTAAATAAGGAACACCGTAAGGTACAACGCACTTAAGTGAATTGTAAAACATCGTAAGGTACAGTGTACTTAAGTAGAATACAAAATATGGTAAGGTACCACACGCTTAAGTGATTTTGGCATATCATAAGATATGAGTCACATACACTTAAGTGGACTTTTTAGCTTGCAACCCACACAAGTGGTTCTATAAATAGAACCCTTGCGCAGTTAAAAAAAATTGTTTCTCTCTCACTTAAAGCCTTCATTCGTAGCAATTAGCACTGAGATTGAAAGAATCCGTTCGTATGGACTGAGTAGAGGCGTTGTTACCATTCAATATTCGTGATCACTCCTTAGATCTGCATCAAAGATTTCAATCGCCACAAGAGGTAACGATTCTATCACTGATTATGTACATTCGTAAGGATCACTAAAGGAGAAATTTTTTAATTTCCGTTGCGTTTTAGATCGCTATTATCCTTCAGTTAGATATTGAGCATTAAAAAAATTAGGTCAAACTCTAATAACTATAGCAAAATTTATTTCATAAAAAAAGAAATTAGTTCATTCCAAACTTATCTCATATGAGATTTTACAAAATGTTTACTCATAACAAAAAAATTCATATTCCATAAACGAACCATAAACATTACTTTCTAGATCCATTTTAAGTTAAATCATATTTTAAGTTAAAACTATTACAATATTAAATTAAATTAAACATAATTATTATAAAATAAATTTAAAAAAATATGTAAATCTCTTCTTCTTACACTTGATTAGTCTTAAGAAATATTATGGGATTGGAAAGGTTTTAACATCATTGACCGTAACTCTAAAAGAATGCTTCTTAGCAGGCACAAAAGATGGAAGCCTCCTTGTGTAGCCCATAGAATAGGTCTGGAAATGTATTTTCGAAGATATTCTGAAAACACATTTTTAAATTAAATTAAATTTATAAAATTAGGATGTGATTCAAAAACGAACGAGTGCATGTTATGTATTCAAATATGCATTTCTAGGTTATAAGGATATTTTTTTACTTTTCAAGAATTGCCCGCACATGACATTTAAAGTGGAACGTTAATTTTGAAGGGAAATGAAAAGAAATTATTTTGAAGAATCTTAATTTTGTTCAACAAAGGAAAATTATGAAAGTCAATGAAGAAGAATAAGAAGATAAAGTGGAATTGTTTGTTTGTTTTGTGTTAGATTGATGTTGTTAGTTTTGTATTCATTAAATAATTGATATAGTAATTTTTGTATAGTTTGATGAAAATGTATGATAATATGTTGTTATTGTCTAGTTGTTTTGTTGCTAATTATGTGTATTGTTGTTAATTATGTGTATGTCATTTGATATATTTTCATTTTAATTACATATTAGATTAAAATATGTGCGATATGCGGTTTTAATTTTTTTTTTTAAATTTATATGTATATTATCAAATACTAGTTATATGGACGACTAAAAGTGTTTTAAATACTAATTATTTTAATAACTTTTATAAGAAAAAAATTTATTTTAATTTGTAATGGATGACATTGTAAAATATTTATGTGATATTGTTATTGAAATATTGTTGGATCATGAAGAGGAGCATCAATATTGGGTCAAAAGTAATACCCAAGTGACAGGGACATTATATATTCACCAAAATTTTAAGGTGATAGATGTGTGAGTTCTCCCACTTGTAAATGCCCAAGTATCCACATTTATAATCAATGTGGAACTTTAACTCATATTTGACTTATTATTCTTAACACCCTGCCTCAAGTGTGAGTCCATAATGCTCTTCATAAAGTAGAAACTATTTTATCCACATACAAATACACCTCTTCTTGTACATTTCGATTTCAACGAGCTCATGATACCAATTATTAGGTCATGAGGGGGAGCATCAATATTGAATCAGAGCAACACACAAGTGAGAAAAACACTACATATCCATCCAAAATCTTAAGATGATAGGTGTGTGGATTCTCCCACTTATAAATGTTCAAGTCTTTATATTTATAACTAATGTGGAACTCTATCTCACACTTGACTTATTATTCTTAACAAATATGAGAGTTCATTAGAAAACATTATCTTAATTTTTTTTATTATATTGACTATAATCATTATTATAAAAGATGAGCAAACTATAACTCAATTTTTTTATATGTGAAAAATCAATAATCATCGATCTTGTGCTTTTGAGGGTTCGACCAAGACTTCTTGCTCTGAGTCTTGTCTCCTTTGACTTTGAATTTGTGGAACCATCATGCTTATTCAAAACCTGAGTCTGCAGTGCTTGTATCGAATCTTGAACCTATTTCCTTACGACAATCCTAATCTAATGTGCCTCCAATGAACCAACCAAATCTTCCAGTTTCATAGTTTTAAGATTGTTGGATTCTTGAATAGCTACATTAACATTATCAAAGTGAGAGGTCAACGTACGCATTACCTTCTCAAATATCATCTTATCAATTAGGGTTTTACCACAATCCTTCATGAGATGGACGGGATTTTGCACCTTCGACACATAACCTTCAATCTTTTCATCTTCTCCCATCTACAACAATTCATATTGTCGTTGCAAAGTCTGCAATTTGACGACTTTGACTTTCTCACCTCCTTCATAGTACTTGACAAGAATATCCTAGGGCTTGTTCGCCGATTCAACATGAGAGATATTTTCGAAATTCTCTTAAACGACCATCGATTGAATGTAATACGCGACCTTGCAGTCTTTCTTCTTCGCCTCTTTGTGTGCGACTCTCTGAGCATCAATTGCATTCTCAGCAAGCTCAAGGACGCCATTAGTAACCACTTATTGGGTTTCATGAAAGCCGAACAAGGATTGCATCTGTTTTCTCCATCGAATCCAATTCTTTCCGTCAAGAATTGGAAGAGAACTCGGAATTCCGTTGGTGCCATTCATCTTTGCAGCAAACGCGATTAACAACCCACAATCCCAGAAACACGATCACTGACGCGTGATTCTTGAAAACACGATCAAGAATCTAACTGCAGTTCTAGATATCAATTTGTTAGTGCGTGAGACACTTTTAGTGAAGAGAGAAAGAGAGAGAGAATATGAAAATAAGAATTCTATTATTGAAGAATGTTTGTGTTACAAACTGATTTACATATGCATGTATTATATATAAAGTTACTTGACTATTAAGTAACAAATATAACAAACTAAGTAACAAACTCTAAACTCTAATTAACATTGAGCTTGAGCCTCACACAACTTGGATTATATTATATCTCAACATTTATTGCACACCAAGTGTTTGACAAATTGTCATAGTCAGTTTTTATTTCTTAATTTCATTGGAAATTGATTATCGAATACTTTATTCACTTCATTACAAAAATAAGGGTTACTCCCTCTACTTATAGATTTAGGTTAACTTGGACCTCAAGTCAAAGCCCAAAACTATAAAAGCCCAAAATAGCTAACACTACTAAAATAGGCATAAGTGATTCGACACTTTCTTACTCTGTCGAGCAACCTGCTTCGACACAAGGAGTTACAATTTAATACACCACCTAATTCATTGTGTCTAAGCTATCTACATTCATCATAGCTCTTAGTCTTCTGAACACTTCGACCTGTACTCCTTTCGTCATGATGTCTGCAATCTGATTCTCAGTTCTGCAGTGTTCCACATTCATCTTCCCATCTGCTACCTGCTCTCGAAGATAATGGAACCTCATCTCGATGTGCTTTCTTCGACCATGTGCTATCAGATTCTTCGCCAGATTGATAGCTGACATATTGTCGATCTTCATGGTAATTGCTCCATGACTCTTCGCTGTTATTTCTTCGACCAGATTCACCATCCATGTTGCTTGACATGCACAAAGAGAAGCAGATATCTATTCTGCTTCGCACGGCGATAATGCCACTACTGGCTCTTTTCTCGAACTCCAAGCAACTGGTGCACCACCTAGCATAAACACATAGCCAACTGTGGATTTTCGATCCTCAACATCACTACACTAACTTGAGTCAGTGTATTCCACTAATTTGCATTCTTTTCCTTCATCAGCTGCAGGAAACAAAATTCCATAGTCGAGAGTTCCTTTCAGATACCTTAGTATCCTCTTCGTCGCTGCTAGATGTGATATCTTTGGCTTCTACACGAACCTACTCACCATACCTACACTGTATGCTAAGCCAGGTCTTGTATGACAAAGGTATCGAAGTTACCCAATAAGTCTTTCGACAGTTGTAATCGGGGCTCAACTGGAGTCAAAGTTGGGTTGTAATCTTGCATCTCAAATCTCTTGAGAATTTCGCCTGCATACCTTCTTTGACGCATCATCAAACTTCTACCACTCTTGTAGAATTCGATGCCAAGGAAATATGAAATGTCACCCAAATCTGACATTTTGAATTCCTTGTTGAGATCACCTTTGAAGTCTTCGATCTCCTTCCTGCAGCTACCTGTTATCAACAGGTTATCGACATAGAGACATAGTATAAGCAATTCACTCTCGCTTCTTCTTACATATACTCCATGTTCAGATTTTCACTTTACAAATTCCTTCTCCCTTAGAAAATCATCTATCTTCTTGTTCCAAGCTCTTGGAGCTTGTTTAAGTCCGTACATGGCTTTATGCAGCCTGTACACCTTTCTTTCTTCGCCATGTTTCACAAACCCAGTTGGTTGTGCAACATAAACTTCTTCTTCTAAGAGGCCATTAAGGAATGCACATTTCACATCCATCTGACACATCTGCCAGTTGTTCATGTTTGCAAGACCAACAACCAACCTGATTATTTTGATCCTAGCAACAAGTGCAAAAACTTCATCAAAGTTGATTCCTTCTTTCTGAAGAAAATCCTTTCGCCACAAGTCTCGCCTTGTGTCGAGTTACTTCTCCTTTGGGATTCAACTTCACCTTTTATACCCACTTCATATCGATTGCCTTCTTGTCTTGGGGCAATTCTACAAGTGACCAAGTGTTGTTGACTTTGATTGACTTCAGTTCTTCGTCCATTGCTTTCATCCACTTTGAATCTTTCAATGCCTTAGTTGCATTGACAGGTTCGACATCTGCGTAGAAAGCATAATATACCAGCTCACCTTCTTCATCGACCACATCATCTAATGTAATAACACATTATTGCAACCTTGGAGGCATGTGTCTTGTTCTTTGAGGTCTGCTTGGGCCTGCTTCACCTCTGACTTCTTCCTGTCGAACTTCACTTTTGACTTCACTAGCTGGTTCATCATAAATGATTCTCACTGAATCTTTCTTGACGTTCTCAATCAAATCCCACTCCTTAAGTTCATCTATGATCACATTCCTGTTGATCACCACTTGCTTATTCACTGGGTCGAACAACTTGTATCCTCCGGTCGAATGATATCCTATCAGGATCATCTGACTCAACTTGTCATCAAGTTTTCTTCTCAACTGATCTGACACATGTCTATGTGCTATAGATCCAAACACCCTCAGATGACTCAAGCTAGGCTTGACACCAGACCAACATTCTTCTGGCGTGATTCCTTCTAGCTTCTTCGTCGGACATCTGTTCAGGATATATGTCGCAGTCGACATAGCTTCTCCCCATAATTCTTTGGATAGATGTTTGCCTTTCAACATACTTCTAACCATATTCATAATGGTTCTATTCTTCCTTTCTGCGACTCCATTCTGCTGTGGAGTGTAGGGTGGCATCTCATCATGCACAATCCCTTCTTTCACACATAATGCATCAAAATCTTTTGACACATATTCTCCACCACCATCAGTTCTCAAAATCTCGATCTTTCGACCGCTCTGTCTTTCGACCATATATTTAAACTTGGCAAATACCTTGATCACTTCACTTTTCTTCTTGATCAGGTAAGACCACAGTTTTCGACTGAAATCATCTATGAATGTAACAAAGTATTTGTTACCTCCAATCGAATCCACCTGGAGAGGACCACATACATCAGAGTACATGACTTCAAGAATTGCCTTCGACCTTCTTCCTGCATCCTTATTGAAGTTGTTCTTATGCTGCTTCGCCTGCACGCATTCTTCACACACTTCGTTTGGAATGTCGATTTCGGGTAATCCTGAAACCATATTTCTTCTCTTTAAATATCTGATGTCTTTGAAATTGAGATGGCCAAGTCTATAATACCATATTCATTCATCTCTTCTGGCTGCTGTTACAGGGCACTTATGCTTCATCACATTTAGTTCAATCTTGAAGGTTCTATTCTGAGACATTGGAGCCTTCAAGATCAACCTTCCATTTGAGTTGAGAACTATCATCATCTTGTCTTCGATTGACACCTTGTAGTTATTTTTGACTAACTGCCCTATGTTGAGCAAACTACTCTTCATGTCTGGTATGTACAACACATTTGAAATTACTGATCTCTTGCCATCTTTCCTCATAATCAGAACACCACCAACACCTTCAGCTGCTAGAGTGTTATCATTTGCAAATTTCACCATGTTCTTCATTGAGGGCTTTATGTTGACAAACCAATCTTTTCTTCCACACATGTGTGATGAGAATCCTGAGTCCAAGTACCACTGGTCCTTGAATCTCTCTTCTTCTCTTGTTGTAACCATCAACAACGTCTCTTCTTCTTCATGTTTCTCCAGCTTTGCATAAGTTTCTTGATTCTTCTACTTTTCAAGACAATCACTAGAATAGTGACCATACTTCTGACAGTTGTAACACTGAATGTGACTCTTGTCTGGCTTTTGACCACCACTTCTTCCTCTACCTGCAACACCACTTTTTGGTTGCCTTGGTTCCAGGGTTTTCTCTGATTCAACTAGTTTCCTTCTTGCTGATTTCAACCAGTCGAATTGTTGTAACCTCCTATGCCTTTGTTGTCATTCCAACTTCCTTTGCCTTTTCTTTCTTTTATTGATTGAGCCTGCAAAGCCATATCACTCTTCGACTTTCCTGCAGCTCTTTCAGCCATTCTTTGCTCATGAGATTCAAGCGTCCCTTGAAGCTCTTCCTTTGTCAATTTTGACAACTCTTTCGACTCTTCTATGGCTACTACCACGTGGTCGAACTTTGGAGCCAACGACCTCAAGATATTTCCAACAACAGATCTTGATGTTAACACTTCTCCACATGCCTTGATTTGATTCACCAGTTTCGTAACCTTGGTGAAAAAATCAGTTATGCTTTCATTGTCTTCCATCTGAAGCAATTCATACGTTCTTTTGTGAGTTTGTAACCTCACCTCTTTCACCTTCTCTGCGCCTCCAAACGATTTCTCCAGAATTCCCCATGCTTCTTTCGCTAACTCTGCATCACTAACCTTTTCAAAGTTATCTACATCAACACATTGATAGATTATAAAGAGAGCTTTATCATCTTTCTTCTTTAATTCTTTATGTGCAACCTTTTCTTGATCCATCGCGGCTTCTGCAAGCGTTGTTATGCCTTCCTTCACAAGATACCAAAGATCTTGATAACAAAACACAACATTTATCTGCTTGCACCAATTCTCATAATTGTTGTTCTTGAGAATCAGAAGATTTGCTGGAAAATGCCCGTTTGGATGATTCGTTGCCATGGTGATTTTCTTCCCACGAATCGATTAAACCGGAGCTCCTGATACCAGATGTTGGAAATCCCTCAAAATCTATGGAGAATTTCAATCAACCTTGATGAACAATATTGTTATTATCCACACAATAGCAATGAAAAAAGAAGAACAATGGAGAAAGAAAGAGTGTAAAGAACGATGAAGGAGAAAAGTAATAAAATTCTGCAGAGTTTCTCTCTGTCCACAAACTGTGGAAAACTTCTTATTCACTTTGCAACTGCAAAATACTGTGAATACAATGTTATGAAGAATCTATTCACTTCATTACAAAAATAAGGGTTACCCCCTCTATTTATAGATTTAGGTTAACTTGGACCTCAAGCCAAAGCTAAAAACTATAAAAGCCCAAAATAGCTAACACTACTAAAATAGACATAAGTGGTTCGACACTTCCTTACTCTGTCGAGCAACCTGTTTCGACACAAGGAATTACAATTCAACCAGTGATAATCATGCTAATGTTTTATAAACATTTTTTACTTTACAAGTGCACGTGAATTGGATTTATCTATTTTTTTAAAAGAATTGAATTTGTCTTTGTTTGTGTTAATTTTCTGATTTGGATTCACCACATTAACTTCAAAATTACCACACTCTAAAAAAACCTTTTTAAATAAAAAAGAAAATAAGAAAAAATACATACATTTTGGAAGGACCAGTTCAATATCCATGATAACAATATAAAAGAAAATAAAAAATGGTCTACATAAAAATCTAATTAAAAAATTCTCCGAGTAAAACTGTTTAAAGACAAAAAGAATGCATTGCATTGTGATAAAATTACATGGTGTGGATTCTTCGAATAAAGTAGTAAATTAAGAGAGAAACATAATAAAAGATGAATTTGGTAGAGAAAATGGTAGAAGTAAATGTGGCACAACTAAAAAAAGATCGATAAGTCAACAACTTGTCATTATTAAAAAGATCTTAAATTTTAGATTGATCGGAGATACAACATTGAAAGAGTTTATATAAAGTGACACTCCTCACTTTACAAGTCAGTTTTGTAAGAATGAGTTAAATTAAATTTTAATATGGTATTAAAGCCTATCGATCAGACAATGGACATTGTCGGATCAAAATGAGCATTTATATCCACGCGTCAAACCAAAATGAACATTGGGTGCAAGAGAGTGTACTAGGAAGATTTTAAATTTCATATTGATTGAAGATAAAACATTAAAAAAATTTATATAAAGTGACACTCCTCGTCTTGTAAGGATGAATTAATAATTATAGAAAAATTTATTTCATAAAGAAAGTTCAAACTTATCTCAAATGAGATTTTAGAAAATATTTATTCATAGTAAAAAAATTCATATTCTTAAACAAACCATAAACATTACTTTCTAGATCCATCTTAAGTTAAATCATATTTTAAATTAAAACGATATCAAATTAAACTAAACAGAATTATTATAAATAAATTAAAATAAAACATGTAATTCTCTTCTTCTTACTCTTGATTGGTCTTGATCACTATAAAAAACAAAATATAACTTCATACAAATTAGGGAGCACAACACAATAGTATTAAGTTTTTAATACTAATACAATTTGAATTAGTCTATTATGATAAGTCATCTTTCAATTATTTTCTAAAAGACTCATATTATAATAATCCTTTAAAGTAAATTTTTATAAACTCATAATATTGTTCATTCTTATTTTTTTTTGAAAAAGTCATTCATCCATTCGTGAAAGTCTTCTTCTTCATTGTTGGGTGGATTTAAGGTTATCCCGTGAATACTTCTTGTTTTCTTCTTTTTATTTGTAATATTTTGATGAAGAAAGAATTTTTGAGCATGACTAGCAATTTGAGTGTGAGTTTTTGACACTACAAAATGTCTTGAAATTTCTTTCCAGTGTCCCCTTCCATATTTTTGAAGTCCCGCAAGAAATAACCTAAAACATAAAAATAATGTGAATTCAAATAAGTAAATTGAGAAGAAAAATAAAATAATAATTTTTTTCATGAATCCAAAATAGTACAAATGAATTAATCAAATTAAATCAAACTAATTACTCATAGTTGTTTTTCATTAAGAAAAAGAAACACGTTCCAAGTAAACATAGAAATAATCATGGATTTTATTAAGAAATTATATTCAAGACAAAAATGTAATAATTATTTCAAAATAAAATCAAATGCGACTTAATTCTCCTCCTCCAACAAAATTACATATATTAAAAAGAGTGAGCATATTGTTAGGGTTTTAAAAAAAGATAGACTTAAGTCGAATGTATTACCTATGTTCATCTTTGGTCCAATGCTTAATTTTCTTAGTGACACTTTTAGAAGAAAATTGATTCATTTTTCTTCTTTTGTTACTTATAAGCTGTTGCATTAGAGGGGCTTTACTTATATAGGTTGATTTGACTAAATATTCTCTTACAGTTTCTCTTTATGCGGAAAAAAACTCATATATTTCAACCTTTTTTTGAAATGTTTAGCCCTATTTATTTTCATATTTGAAATTTTTTATCATATCTTGTTAGATAATCAATAATTCTATCGACATGCCATTATTTCAGGAGTAGATATAGATATAGATATATTTAACTTTTTTTTTTGTGGTAAAAAGAAATTTTAAAAATGAAATTTAATCTGATAAAATTGGATTTAAATATATTTCTATTATAAAATAATTTCTTACATAAATCTCATAATCACAAAAAAAAAAATACACACACACATAAACATATATATATATATATATATATATAATATATATATATATATATATATATATATATATATATATATATAATATATATATATATATATATATATATATATATATATATATATATATATATATATATATATATATATATATATATTAACACCAATAATTTTTTTGTGTGTTACATTTTTATACTTTCGTTAACTTGAGTTTAATTTTGAACTAAGGGCGCATTTTATATGGGTTGATATTGAATAAACATTGTCTAACAGCTTTTTTTTTTAAAAATAAAACTTCTAACGCTATCAAATAAATATTATTGTGCTTTCAGATTTTAGGCTAAAATATGTGTATACTAATGATTTAGTGCAGCGGTTATTTGTCTAAGGCTATTGGTTCGATGCAACCAATTCCTTATCACTAATCAAAGCTACTCCACCAACACTTTGGAATTTCTTTATTCAAATTACACAATTTATTTAAAATAGGGAAAATGAGATATGTAATTACATAGTTAATCAATCAATATCACATATTTCATTGCATCAGACTACAATTTTTGAATAATAATATATGATTGAGTGATGAATTTTTATTAAATAATAATTTAAAGTTATTTAGACTCTCAATTGCATTTCCATTAAACTCTTAAAATTATAGTTATAATTTAATTAATGATAATTCCTTTTACTTATTATATTTAATTATTTCATAGATGAATAATTCATTTGACTTTACATATTTATCAATATTTTACCTTTTTCAATATAAATATTAAGCTTATATCTAAAGTTACTTTATTTTAATTAATATAGTATTAAATAATATTTTCACATAGACACATTAGTTTATAAATATTATAGTTAAATTCGAACCCTCCAAAATATTTATTTATAAAGTTTTAGGTATAATCTAAGAGGTTTGATCTAAAAGATTATAGACTCATCCAAACAATTGAGAAAGACACCACATATTTATCTAAAATCTTAAGATGATAAGTATATGAATCATCTTATTTATAAAGTGCTCAATTTATATTTTTCTAAGTAATGTGAGACTTAAAACTCATACTTGTTTTTTAACACAATCCACAATTATTTCTCAACAAATTTTACATGTTATTATTTTTAATCAAACATTATTTTTAATCAAAAGATTCTATAATATTATTTGTAGTTTCATCTATTATTTTTTAAAATAAAATATATATGAATTTTAGTGAATTAAAAAGTTAAGAAGTTTATTATTAATTTAAGTGATAGTAAATTAAGTATTATGATATTTGGAAGGGTGTGAAAAATTATTGGTTTCCATATTAAGTATGTATGATATTTGGAAGGTTGTGCCAATTTCTTGTGTCTTTTCTCTTAGAGCTTGTTATTAAACCTTGATGTGTGGACCTTCTCAGTGACTTATAAGTGTTGGAATTATTTGGGATCAATACGAAGGAATCTTTTTATTTTGTGATGTATCTTTTACAAGGTGTGTTACTCGTAAAAGGAAAGACCTCAAAAGTAAAATTATTCCCTCGCGTTAACCTTTCAAATAACTCTAATAGTTATATCATGAGCCTTTGGTTTGAGTGAAGAGACCGACTCACTTGTATCAAAAGTATTCTCGCATGGTCGTGGGTAGAGTGTCCCATTGAAAAGTGTCAACAACGATATAAGTGTATGTGGATGAAAGAACTTTCAATTGATGAGGGATATTGTGGATAAACTCACACTTGAGAGTGAGTGTTGAGAATAACAAGTGTGAGTAGTGTGATAAAGTCTTACATTGATTAACCAATATGAAGACTTGAACATTTATAAGTAGAATAACTCACACGCCTATCACCTTAAGATTTTGAGTAAATATATAATGTGTTTTTCACAAAGTGTGTTGCTAATTAAATAAAAGACCCTACAAATAAAAATACTCACTCGTGTTGACCTCCTGATAATCCCAACAATAAAAGTTATAATTTTTTCATGATAATCATATTTTTCAATTACATTATAAAATCAATGTGGAATTTTAGAATGAGAGATCACAATAAGTGTTAAAGCCTTTATTAAATAATCCATACATTATTTCTTTTAACAAAAATAAAGTTTAGTTAGAAAAAGAGAGTTTTAAATTTTATCCTAAAATATGGAGATCCTCAAAATTGTTTTTCAAATTTTGCAACATTAGTTGCCCTTCAAAGTACAATGAAACTTTCACACAAACACTTACTTAAGTGTTGGTGTCTATGAAAGCTTGGAGTTTGAAAAGGGTTTTTTATACTATCATATGTGGTGGAATAATACTTTATCAAAATTCAAAAATATATTTTAAAATTTGGAGATATATCTTTAGGCGCATTTCATGCACACACATTTTATTCATTTTTGAACCACTCCTCAATTTTATAACTAAATTTAATTCGAAAATGCATTTCTGAAAAGTTTCCAAAAATACATTTCCAAAACCTATAACTTATAGGTGAAATAATTTTTAGGAAATCTTGAATATTTATTTTAAGCTATAAATGGAAAACACCTTGCTGCTCCCAGATCCTTCATATCAAACTCCTTATTGAGTTCAACCTTCAACTTTATTACATCCTTGACATTGTTGCTTGCTATGAGAATATCATCCATATAAAACAACAAAATAACAAATGAATTTCCATATAGAAATCTGAAGTAAACACAGTGGTCGAATTGACTTCTAATGAAACGTATGTGTGCCATGAACTTGTCGAATCTCATATTCCATTATCGAGGAGATTGTTTCAGTCCATATAAATATTTCTTCTGCATGCACACATAATTTTCCTTTTCCTTTTCTGCATACCCTTCAGGTTGCCTCATCAGGATTGTTTCATCTAGATCTCCATACAAGAAAACAGTCTTCACATCCATTTGTTCCAGTTCTAGGTCGAATTGTGCCACCATGGCAAGCAACATTCAAATGGACATGTGATTTATAAAAGGAGAGAACACATTATTAAATTTGACACCTTCTTTCTAAGAGAAACCCCTTGTGACCAATCTTGCCTTGTATCTCTTCGACGTCACTTCTTTGATTCCTTCCTTAACTTTGAAAATCCAATTATAGCTGATTAATCTGGCTCCAACAGGTTTCTTGATTAGTTCTTGAGTGTGGTTATCATGAATATATTCATCTCATCATCCATGGTCTTCATCCATTCTGTCTTATTTCGACTCCTCATAACTTCCTTATAGTCTCTAGGTTCTTCATCTAGAAACTCACTTGCAGAGATTAAGGCATAAGCTATGAGATCTGCATACCCAAGTCTTTGAGGTGGCTTGATGGATCTTCTCGGCTTATCTCTTGCCAACAGGTAGTCATCGATAGTTTCCTTAACTTCCTCAATATCTTCAGCATCTTGTGCTTCTTCTTGGCTTGATCTAGGATACGCAATTCAGCATCGACATGCTCCACCTCAACATGAATCTCTTCATGTTTAGGCTCTTCTTCGAATATCTGTGCACTTCGATAATGTCATCATCTTTCTTGAAAGCCATCTCAACTTCATTGAAAATACATCTTGACTGGTGATACACATCATGTGACATGGCTTTAGGCATTATAGCCTATAAGCTTTGACTCCTTCAGGGTATCCCATGAACATGCATCTCAAAGCTCTAGGTTCGACCTTGTCTTGCCTAATGCGAGCATAGGTTATGCAACTAAGTACTCTAAGTTTGTCGAGATCGGGTCGGTTTCTCGACCAAACTTCTTCAGGTGTTTCATATCTAACAATGTTGAATGACATCTGTTTATCAGATATATTGTTGTCGAAACAGCCTCTACCCAAAACCCTTCTTTAACCAAACACTAGTCAACATGCATCTAACTTTTTCCAAAATGGTTCAATTAAACCTTTCATCCAAACCATTTTGTGGTGAGTATCTGCAGTAGTTATGTGCCTTACAATACCAGAGGCTGCACGAAAATTGTCGATTGTCTCATTGCAAAATTCAAGGACATTGTCGGTTCTCAACCTCTTGACCTTTGTGCCAGTATGGTTTTCGACCAGAGCCTTCCAACTTTTGAAGTTCTCAAAACTTTCATCCTTAGTCTTCTGGATGAATACCCATAACTTTCTGGAATAATCATCAACTATGGATAAAAAATACCTTGCTCCTGAATGTGATGGACACCTTGCAGGCCCTCAAAGATCAGTATGGGTGTAATAAAGGGATCCATATGTTCTTTGTTTTCCTTTATTGAGCTTCACTCTGCAAGATTTCCCAAGTACATAGAGTTCACAAAACTTCAGCTTTTCGACTTTTTCTTCACCAAGTAGATTTTGTTTCCAAATTCGACCGGACCCTTTCAATGACATGGCCCATATCTCATGTGTCAAATTTCTGTCTTCGACAAAGTTTTCGTGGAAGCAACATCTGTAGAGCCACCGACAACTTCATCTTAAAGGGTATACAAGCCTTGTTTCTTCATGCCTCTTAAGACTTCAATAGACTCATTCATGACTTTTAGAATAATTTTCTCTCCTTGTAAAATATATCATGTGTTGTCGGATTCACCAAGAGAAATCAAATTTCACTTCAAATCAGGTACATACCTGACTTCAGTCAACAATCTTATTGACTTATCATGGAGCTTGAATCTCACAGATCCAACACCTACAATCTTGCAAGATTTATTGTTTCCAAGAAATATAGATCCACCATCTTGATCACACGGTTCCTCAAACAAGTCTTTGTTTAGAGTCATGTGCCAAGTGCATCCTGAATTCATAATCCGCTCTTTACTTGAGTCGCCGCTTGAAACCACAAGAACATCAAATGAGCCGAAATCATCTTGAACAATGGATGTGTTGCCATTATCCTTACCTCTATGTTCTTTTAGGCGTTTCAGGGCACACTTTCTGTATGACCTTCCTACTTACAGTCATACATTGAATACCAGATGCATAACCACTATAAGACTTCTGCTGATTTACCCTTCTTCTTGTCAAACTTGCCATCTCTTTTGTAAATTCCGCCTTAACTGATAGACTTTCACCAATCAAAGATGGCTTATGCTTCTTTCGTTCATTCAAATCCTTAGAATACAAGGCTGATTGAACTTCTTCAAGGTCAGAGACTTCTCTTCCATATAAGAGAGTTTCTTTGAAGTGAGCATGTGATCTAGGAAAAATAAAAAACATCAACGGTTTGAATTCATCCTCGATCTTGACAGCGATATTTTCAAGATCAAGAATCATCTTGTTGAACATATACAACTTCTCAGCCATAACTTTTTCTTCACTCATCTTGAATGAATACATAGTTTGCTTCAGGTAGAGGCGATTGACCAACAATTTGGTCATGTATAAACTTTCGAGTTTCTCCTATAACCCCGACATCATCGTCTCCTTCGAAACCTATCAAAAAACCTTATCACCAAGGCTCAAAAGATGGCGATGTGGGCTTTCTCTACCATAGTTGTTTCTTATTTGTATGTTAACGCATTTCCATGGCTTCGGCTCCCTTCA